>NW_026947498.1:10302500-10342500 GCF_034190915.1 Cavia porcellus
ATTGGTGCCGGGGATTGAACTCACGACCACCTGCTTGCAAGGCAGGTGCTTATGCCGCTGAGCTAAATCCCCAATTTCTGGCTAAACTGCCCAAGCTGGGCTCAAATTGAAGATCCTCCTGCCTCAGCCTCCTAGAATGCTGGGGTTACAGGCCTGCACTACCATACCTGGCTTGTAGTCCTTTTCATTTATTTTGAGACATGGTCTTGCAGTGGTGCCCCGGCTGAACTCAAGCAGATGATCCTCCTGCCTCAGCCTCTGAGTAACTGGGAATGTAGGAATGTACCACAGCTCCTGGCTAAGATGTTTTCCCTGCGTCTTACTAAGAGCTAGCCCAGGGCTCTTCCTTGCGGGACACTCACCCCATGTCTGCCTCCTTCCCATAACTGGCACTGGACAAGGCTTAGAGCACTTTGGGGGTGTCTCCAGGCACCCCGAGGACACCAACACTGCATCCTGAGAAACAATCTGAAACCAAGCTGAGCCTCGGCTGGGCCTGGGCCAGGACTTCCAGCCTGGGGCTGTTTCATGAAGTGTGCAGGACCAAGAAGGGGAAAAAGAGGGGTTCACCCTCCCTGGGTTCCTCTTCCACAGAGACCCCCAGTGACCCCCTTCAAGCCACAGAGTGCTGCCTGTGGCCTGAGGTTTACTGTGCTGCCTGCTGCCCTGAACCCCACAGGGTGCCCAGTACCCTCTGCTGCTCTGGGAATGAAAGGAGCTCTGTTACATGTAGGGTGGTTGGAAACAGGCAAAAGCTCTTTTTTGATGGTATCAGAGATTGACTCAGGGCCTTTGCCCCCAGCTTTGTCCCCAGTTCTTTTTTTTTTTTTTTTGTCTTTTTCCTTTTTATCGGTACTGGGGATCGAACTCAGGACTGCCTGCTTGCAAGGCAGGCGCTTATGCCGCTGAGCTAAATCCCCAGCCCCCCAGTTCTTTTTTATTTAGAGATGGAGTCTTGCTGTATCACCCAGGTTGGGCTTATACTTGCAGTTTTCCTACTCCAGCCTCCCAGAATGATAGGGCCGCCGGTGTGCACTCCCTCACATGACATGAGGGCAGGGGGCTTTGTGACCCTCTCTGGGCACAGTGGAGGGCTTTATTAAGGTTGGATGCACCATAAGTGCTCAAGAAACACATTGGGGCTGGGGACAGTGGCACACACCTGTAAGCCTGACTACTTGGGAGGCTGATGCAGGAGGATCATGAGTCAGAGGCCAGCTTGGGCAGGTTAGTGAGATATTTTCTCAAAATAAAAAATAAAAGGGGCTGTGGTATGCATAGCTCGGTATTGGGGACCTGGCCAAGATCCCGAGTCTCCCAAATGAATGACAGTGAAGGCTTAAATAAATGAGACAAGTGGTATGATTTTAGGGCTCCAGGAGGGTCAAAACCCTCTGCAGAGTTCGAGACTCTGGGGCCTGAGACAGGGGTGGCCCATATTAGTTTTCAATCAAGGAAGGGGTTAGAGTGGAAAACACAGGAAACTGAGCAGGACCTTGGGAGTGGTTCAAGGACTTTTCCAAGTAACAGACTATGTTAATTTAGGAGAAGTATCTTATGTTAATTTAGAACTGTCTTTGGAGAGAGTCTCCAGGTTGACTTGGCTACAGGAGTGAGGTGCCTGTAGCTTTGGTCTCTATCTTGTTAATTGGGGTTGGAGCCAGGTGTTCTCAGCTGTGGCCTATCTTGACCTTTGTAATGTTTCTTTATTCTTGGGTCGGCCATACCACAGCCCTGCAAGCGTGTTCTGCATCCAGCTTCAATGGCTCCCAGCAGCTCAGTGGTTGGGTGCCTGTCTAGCACACTGAATTAGAATATAATTTCTAAAACTATGCCAAGACAGAGGGCCCAGGCTGGGGTAGGGCCAGGAATATAGAGGCTAAAAGAGGAAAGCTAGTCTGGCGAGGCTGGGCACTTTATCTTCTGCTTTTATTTATTTATTTATTTTTTGTATTTTTACTGGTACCAGGGATCAAACTCATGACCACATGCTTGCAAGGCAGGCACTTATGCTGCTGAGCTAAATCCCCAGCCCCCTTATCTTCTGCTTTTAAGAACCAGAATGATGGGGCTGGGGATTTAGCTCAGCGGCATAAGCGCCTGCCTTGAAAGCAGGCAGTCGTGAGTTCGGTCCCTGGTACCGATAAAAAGGAAAAAGACCAAAAAAAAAAAAAAAAGAACCAGAATGAAATGGGGCATGGTGGTGCATGCCTATAATCCCACCACTCAGGCTGAGACAGGAGGATCACTGCCAGTTCCAGGCTGACCTAGCCACAAAGGGAGACCCTGCCTCAAAATCAAATCAATTCAGCTGAGTGTGGTGGCACACACCTGTCATCCTAGTCTTTGGGAGGCTGATGCAGGAGGATTGCTTTGAGTTCCAGGATGGAGGAAAGGACAGAGTTGCAGTTTGGGAAGACAAGAAGATGCTGGTGATGATGGGTGACAGCAGCGTGCTTAGTGCCATGGAGAAGTGGCAGATAAATGTCATACTTGGTCTTTTCCCCGTGGGCAGCCAGGCAGGCACACCTAGGAGTGCATGCATCAGGTTCAACAGAATAGATGCAAGTGGTGCTCCAAGGGTTGCAAACACAATCTTCCCTTGGGATTGAGCCCGGTGGGGTGCAGAGTTGCAGAGCAGGAGGCCTGGCGATGGGGTGTCCCTGTGGGGGGTGAAGTCTCAGCTGTGAAGCCCTGTTGGGAGCCGCAGCCCCGAGCCCGGTCGCCTCACTTGGCGGACGTGAGGCCTGTAGTAAAGAGTAAAGCCTGAGATAGATTACCCCTCCCATCGAGCACGTTAGTTTCCTGCTTACCGCGTAAGCAACCCGCTCAACAATATAGTCTGCCTGGCAACTGATGATGTTAGCCAATCAGCTTGCCTTGCTTACTTTAACATGATTGGACACTGTATCCGTATATATACTGGTGCCACCCCTGGGGGGGAAGAAGAAGCCCGAAAGTAGAAGCCCAAAAGGAGCCGCGGGGAGCGGACCAAAGGAGGCTTCGGCTGGGAGCGATCCCAGGGCAGGCTGTACGGAGAAGGAAAATAAAAAAAAAGGTTGTCCACTGCCAGACTTTGTCGTGTGTCCTTCCTGCCGGCCAGGAGCGACATCGACAAAGCCCCAGGGTCAGCAGAGAGGAGTCGGGGTTCCTTGCTGCTGCCTCCTTCAAGCCCCTCCCACCCCTCTTCCTTTCCAGAGCAAACTGAAGCCCCGAGCCACAGGTCCAGTTTGCCCAGCTCTGTGGTCCCACTTCCCTGACCCTTGAGACCATGTTCCCCGTCTTGTCCATGATTTCCTGTAAGAAACACCCTTTCCCTGCAGCATCCACAGGTTTGCTTGGTTAGTCAAACCCTGTATGAAGAGCTATTGCTTCTATAAAATCGTCAGGATGTGATGTGTTCCCTTTCATTCCTCCTTGGGAGGTAAGCCTGCTTGGATCGAACCCAGGACCCAGGACGTGCTGCCAGGAAGACACTGTGCTCCTGAGCTACATGTCTGGCTAAGTCTGAACTTTTCTTGAATATCTAGGAAGAGAAGTTCAATCATCTGATTTTTTTAATAAGCAGAAATTAAACATCTATGTTCTTTGGCAGTGAGGTCTCGATAACTCCAATTCCACAAACTGGGAAACCCAGACTCTCCCTGACTTTCCATGTGCCCTAAGCCAGGACAGTCAGCAGTGTTTGAGCTCTTAGAGAACAGTTTAGGCCAGCCAGTTTGTCAGCCATCTTTCTTCACAAAATGATGCTGGAGGTTCTCCAAAGGAACTGTGTTTCTACAGCTGGAGCAGTCTGCGTGGTTCCAAGGAAGGTGGCTGGTAACTGGGGAAAAAGAGGAGGAAAGTCCTCTTTGTTGTAACCTAGTTCTAACCAATGCCCTGGGACTCCCTGACATTACCAAGCCATTCACCTTATTCATAGATAAACTCAGGGGCATTGCCAAAGGAGTCCTAGCCCAGGACATTGGCCCTTGGAAGAGGCCTATAGCCTACCTCTCCAAAAGACTTGCTCCTGTGACAGGAGGATGGCCCCCCTGCCTGAGAATGCTAGCTGCTGTGGCAATGTTACTTAAAGAGGCTAAAAAACTTACTTATGGACAGAAGATTTCTATGATGATCTCTCACAGTTTAGAGACTCTTATCAAAACCCCTCCTGAAAAATGGCTTTCAAACGCTAGAATTTTACACTATCGGGCCCTGCTCCTAAACCCAGAGTTTTCAAGACTTCTTCAGCTTTAAACCCAGCCACCCTTATGCCTGATGACGACCCGGAGGAACAAAGGACACCTCTCCATGAGTGTACTGACATCCTTGAACTGCAGCAGAACCTACAGGCTGATCTTACTGACCAGCCTTTGGGAAATGCCGACAACTATTTCACTGATGGAAGCAGCTTCATCCAGAATGGCAAACGAGTGGCCGGGGCAGCAGTGACCACTGAAAAGGAGATGCCCACAATGCTTGTTAGTCAGCTCAGCCAAGAGCTCTACGCTGGAGATCACCCAACATTGAGGAATTGTTCCAGGAGAACATTGGGAAGTAGACTTCACAGACATGGTAAACCCTGGTTTACAGGGGCACCGCTATCTCTTGGTATTAGTAGATACCTTCACTGGCTGGGTAGAGGCTTTCCCTACTAAGTCTGAGTCAGCCTTAGTGGTAGTTAAAAAAAGCTATTGCATGAGATCATACCTCGATTTGGCCTCCCACCATCAATGGGGTCCAATAATGGCCCGGCTTTCATAGCCCAAGTCACCCAAAAGTTAGCCCAGGCATTAAAGATTAATTGGAAATTCCATTGTGCCTATTGGCCACAAAGCTCAGGGCAAGTAGAATGTATGAACTGAACTCTCAAGGACACTTTAGCTAAGATGTCTTTAGAAATTGGCGATAATTGGGTGAGCCTTCTTCCCTTTGCTCTGCTGTGAGCTAGATGTACCCCATATGTTTCTGAAATTTCCCCCTTTGAAGCTATGTTCGGAAGGCCCCCTCCACTGGTCCCAAGACTGTCAGAGGACAAATTAGTTGCAATAACTAACCAAGATCTCTTTAAGTCCCTGCAGACACTCCAGCCTGTGTTGGCCTTGATCCACCAGCTATTTAGACAAAAACACCCAGACCTGCCTTCAGAGACGCCACAGGGATATGTGTAACAGCTGTCCTGTTGCCTGACAACCAGTAGGCTTCAAGGACTCTCCCTGTCTCCAAGATTGGTAGGCCTAGAAATATCAGGAGCCTTAGGTATGGGGGCAGCAGAAGTAGGGGTTTCTGTCCAACTTTCCAACCAGATCATTAGTGATATGCAGGCATTATCTAGTACCATTCAGGTCATTCAAGACCAAATAGACTCAAGGCTAAAATAGTTCTCCAAAACAAAAGAGGACTAGACCTCCTAATGGAGGAACAATGAGGGATTTGTGCTGCATGGCAGGAACGATGCTGTTTTTATGTAAATAAGTCCGGCATTGTCGGAGATAAAATCAAGAGACTACAGAAAGTCCTAGTTAAAAGAAAAAAAAAAAGGAGCTATTTAAAAACCTTTTATGTAGTGTCTAGAATGAAATACTGCCCTATCTCCTGCCCTTGCTTGGACCATTGTTAGGAGTACTGCTTTTGGTCACAGTAGGTCCTTGTATACTCAATAAGATAACTGCATATGCCAGACAACAAATGCAAGGCATAAAGCTCGTTCCCCAAAATCTCTAATTGGCCAAAGATTTGGCCTCAGTCACAACATCAGAGGGGAATGTTGTAACCTAGTTCTAACCAATGTGCCTCCTTCCTGTTCTGTATGCACCATTTCAATAGAGATTAAAATTCCATTTCCAGTAAAGACTTAAGTTTCAGCTCCTTATAAATCCCCCTCCCCTCCCCATTCTTTTTAGGTTAAGTCTCCATTTCCCATAAAAGCTTTAAGTGTCAGTTTCTTGTAAACCCCCCCATCCTCTTCAGCCTATGTGTAATACAATGTGCTGTGCTTAAGAAACGTTTAACTATAAGGAAGTTACAGGAGATACCAAAAAGCCCAGATGCTATCAAACTGGGTGAAAGTTCGCAACAGCCTAATTTACGGATTGACTGGCACAGAGGCTGGAGGCTAGCCTGTACTGCCCCTGCATCCCAGCCTACCCCAGAGAACAGCAAATTGGGGAAGACAGCAAAAACTCAAGTCAGCACGCTTCTGAAAGGCCCTAAGCAATACAGAGAGGGCCAGAGACCCCCAGGACACTCCAGTCTGAAAGAATCCAGAAACATGACAAGAGATAAAAATAAAAAAAAATCTCCGGCTGCCCAACATGAGAAAATAAGCCCAGGAGAAGTAAACACTGAAGAAAACAAGCACAGTAAACATCCAATACTGGACACAGCATCAGCCGAAATTAAAAAATACCTCCATGACCTCATAGATGAATTTAAAGCTGTACTCCTGATCCAAGTGAGGCAAGATATAAAGAGATTAATTAAAGAAATGACAAGCCCCACCCAAGAGAACACAGATGGAAGAACTGAGGAAATCAGAAAAGAAAGAGAAGCATCTGAAGAAGAGTTTAAACATAACTTAGAATACATGAAACAGATCCAAAGAGATTACCAGGAAAGTAAAAACTCCATTGAATACTGGCAAAATATCCCGACAGAAACTAAAGCCAGCCTTCTGAAACTTGAAGAGAGATTTATGGCATATGATCGTGAAAGAAAAAGCCTCTTAAAAATAACAAGGAACCAGAAAGAAATAATTCAAAGGCTAGAAGATGACAAAAAGATACAAAACTTAAGAATAAAGAATGTGAGTGAGGAAGCAGGAGCAACCAAAAATGAAATACAAAGAATATTCACAGATATATTAAAGCAAAATTTCCCATGTATAGCAAAAAGAAATGATATCCAGATAAAAGAGGCATACAGAACACCAGCTACCTACAACCAAAACAGATCTACTGCTAGACATATAATAATCAAGATTCCAGAAATCCACCAAAAGAACAGAATATTAAAAGCAGCCAGAGAAAAGAAGCAGATTACCTACAATGGGAAAATTATCAAAATAACAACAGACTTAACAACACAAACTCTTAAGTCAAGAAGGGAATGGGGAGAAATATTCCAAGTCCTGAAAGAAAATAATATGCAACCAAGACTCATATACCCGTCAAAACCCTCTCTCAAAATTAATGGAGAGATAAGATGTTTCCAAGACAAGGAGGAACTGTGGGAGTTTGTGGCCACCAATCCAACCCTACAGAGAGTGCTGAAGGACATTCCAGAGAAAGAGAGGAAGGGATACCAGGATTCCAGGAACAGTGGCAGAGAGGCCTCAATGAATGGGGCAGACAGTGGAATGAGGGAATAAGGTGGACAAATTATAGCAGAAAAGTGGAGTAGCAGACATGAGGCAGAGACGGTAAGCTATAGTCTTTAGTATAGACAACTCTGAAACACTATTAAAAAAGGCAGAGGTCTTTGTTAATAGTGTATCAGGATTTAAAAGACACAGTAGTCTTATCGCCATATTTAGTTTGAATTTAATTTGTTCTGGTCTGTCCACCCATGTCAGATTTGAGGGCGCAGACATCTGACCCAAAAATAGCAGGTTATACCATGGTAACTATCCTTACTTTCCTATTAACTTAAACTGAAATCCTGTATTACTTACATTGTCTTACAATGACTGATCTTAATTGAATCTGATTCATAAGACCACAGGTTTGCCTTGTCTGATTTTATTTGAATTTGGTATGCTTGTTAGTATCAACCCTAAAAGTAGAGGCAACTAATCTGAAGATGACAAGATGTAAAGGATATCCATACTGGTATTAACTATTAACAGCTCTCAAATCCTACAATGCTTTCAAAGTTGTGTTTTTATAAAAATAGGTAATACTATGTTTAACTATATTAGGCCGGTGTTATGGACAAATCTATTGAAAATAACAAGAGAAAACATAGTAATTACGGAAGATCACCTATATTGTAGTCTTATATGTCTTATCCATTGCATGTTTTTCTAGGAATTTGTTTTGCTGTCTTGTTACAACTTGGTTTTCCCTATAATACAGAGAGGATAGATATATATGTAGAAATTCACACATGAGTTTTTTTAAAAAAATTATTTACGGGAACAGATTATATAATGCAAGATGTAATGAACAGATACTCTGAAGAAGAGACGCTAAGAAACCCAATGCTAATTTTGTAGCATTATGATATAAATTCTAGCAATACTATTGTTCGCTAATTAGAATGACATTGGTCTGGTCTCTTGAGTTCAATTTCAGCATATCGGCTACCACGAAGAGAATGAGAGATGCGGTGGTAGTTATTATTGTCTTCCCTAATGTTGGATCTTGAAGACCTAAAAAGCCTTCATCATCCTGTAATGATTTGATTAGTTCTATAATATGCAATAAGTATATAAAGTGGGTGAAGATGGGGACAACTATTTTAAGAAACTAGAGACAGTTAGATAGACAGTGAAGGTCTCCAGTAGACTTGCTTTGAAATCTGTATTTCTTTAAATTGTTTTTTTAACTGTTTTGTTCTGTTTTGATGTGCTTAATCTTACCCTCTTTGAGATGTAAAACAAGTGTGTAGGACTGATAACCATATTACTGAGTTTTTGTTCGATCATTGAGCAGAACTGTTTGCAGTGTCACTTTTTGAATGTCATTCTAAATACTTTAATTTTGTAACCTGAACAGCTATTTCTAAGATGACAATATGTAACTTATCAACCAGCAATTTCTTACCGTTTGTTTTTCTGTAATTTTGTATTATTTCTACCCTTTTTTTTATCTCCATGTATTTTTTTGTTTCCTTTTCTTTAAATTAAAAAAAAAAAAAAAAAAAAAAAAAAAAACAGTAGACAGAGGCCCTGGCTGCTGAGTGCACCCTGCTCAGTCCCTTTGGATACCAGCATCATTCTGGAATGTTATTGTCAGCACTGTCTCCCTGGCCTTCCTCCCACCCACAGGCTGGCCTGGATGAGCTGTGACCCTGCCCGCCCAGAGCTCCCCCATCACCGCAGGCCCAGGGCCTCTGGGCCAAGAAACACACAGGACTCCGGGGAAGGACTCTCTGTTCCTTCCTCCTCCTCCCCTCCCCTCCCCTCCCCTTCCTCTCCTCCCTCCTCTCCCCTCTCTCCTCCTCTTCCCTGTCCTCTTCTTCCCCTTCCTCTTCCCCTCCCTCCCCCCCCCCCCTTGGCTCATTCAAGCTAGAGGATGGTGACACTAAGGTCCTAAAAGGAGGCAGAATTGAGGCAGGATCTCCTTTCTCAATGGAACTCTCTAAAATAAGTAAATTGCAGGATTCTGCTTCTCGTTTGCAAACAAAATTGATGAAGACAAGGATGAGAGAACTTATTTGAAAGGGGTTATGTGGTATTTGGGGGTTGTTTTGTGTTTTGCTTTATGGCACCTTGAGATTTTATCTTACACAGATCTCCAGTGTTTTCTGGAACAGTCTGGAAATAGGATGTGGGTTTGGTGGAAGGGTTAAGACGACAGCCACACGGGTATTAATGGGCTGTGCTGGTCACTGGTTCCTCAGTCCGCCCTCCTAGCCTGGGCAGCAGGTGATGCTGTGGCCATAAAGGCACTGGCTCTGGCTTTTGGGACTTTTTTGGAACTTTTGGGACAGTAATGCCAGTGTTTCAGGGTGTAATCCGGGAGACACAGGAAGCCTCTCAGTGAATACCAAGTGTGTGTTAATAGCTTCCTCCCTCTCTCTCTCTTGCTCTCTTTCTCTTATTTTTGCCTTTTTAGAAGCAAGGTCTTGCCATGTAGCCCTGAACTGTTTGTGATCCTCCTGGCTCAGCCTCCCAAGGGCTGGTATTACAGGTGTGTGCCACTGTGTCACTTGTTTTCATAAATTACTAACATAGAAAGATTTAATATTGCCTTTTTCCTGCATTTCCATTAAATTCAAGGTTACTGAGTCAAGATTCTAATGTATAATTCTCTATATATTTTTTCATCTTTTTTGAGACGGGGTCTCGCTATGCAGTTCAGGCTGGCCTTGAGCTCACTTTGTAGCCCAGGCTGGTCTCCAACTCGCAATGATCCTCCCACCTCAGCCGCCCGAGTGTTGGGAATACAGGCTTGAGCCACCACGCCCAGCTCTATAATTCTATATTAAAGAGGAGTTTAAACTGCTTTAGCGTTTAGGTGTGGTGGTACACACCTGTAATCCCAGCAATCAGGAGGCTGAGGCAGGAGGATTGCTGAGTTCAAAGCCAGCCTTGGCTATAAAAAGTAAGTTCAAGGCCAGCCTCAACTGCATAGAGAATCCCTGACTCAAAAGAAAAGAAAAGAAAAAAAAAAAAGGCATAATCTAGCTTCCTCCTTCACAGGTCAGTTTCGACAGGTGTTTCCCAGAAGCTGCCTCTCCTTCAGAGGCCTGTGATTTCCAGCACTACGGTGCCTTCCTGTTCTCTTACAAATCTCTAATCTGCCGACTGTCATCATGTTGGAATTGCTGGTTTTGACTTCCAGCATTCAGAAGGAGGCTGCCGGGGTGGATGCAGCCCTTCTCCTGGTACTGAGGGCAGAACCAGGTACTTTGCGGAGTCTGAGCCTCGGAGCCTCTCTTTCCCACCTGGAGGCTGAGTTGCCCCTTTGGGTGGAGACTTGTGGTGTTCCTGCCTCCGCAGTGTCCTCCGCCGGGTCTTCCTTGGATCTCTCCGAATGTGACCCATCAGTACCTAAAGATGTTTTCCAGAGCTTGGAGGAGGAGAAGGAGGTGAATGCCCTGGGCCGCCACTCTCTCCTGTTCAATCAGGGACAGTGAGGGACTCCAGGATAGAGATGCCAGGGTGTCCACCAAGGCGTCCCTGGGAGCCTGGGTCCCGCCCTGCCCTCCTTCAGTTCCTGACCCAGGCCCTGGCTGCCATGCAAACTCCTCCCTGCTTGGCGTCCCCTGCACCCAGGACCCTTGGCCACCGCCTGGGGCCCACTGTGTCCCAACGCCCTAGGCCCATCCTTACTACAAGCCAGCTGCAGGGCTGGGGCAGAAGGAGGGGACACTGCTACCTATGGCCTTGAGATTCCCGATATACCCACGCCCGTGCAGCTGCTCCCTGCTTTATGACTGCTTTGGTGACTGGGGACCTCATGTGGCCCACTGTGGAGAGCAAGTTCCAGGGAGAAACACGAAGCTCAGAAGTGCACACATAAATATATTTCTGTGTAGATAGAAGACAATAAATAGGTGGCTGGCACGGCAGCGTCTGGGTTGCGCTGCAGGGCAGTGTCACGGACTGACACCTGGGCCCTGCCAGGGTTCCAGGTGTTTGAGGTAAAACACATGGAGACTGGTCCTTTGGGAGGGTGTCCTGCTGTCAAAGGTGGGGCACCAAGGCCACCAGGGCTGCCCTCCTTGTGCGGCCAGCAGCAGCTGGGCAGACGACCCCGGCTGTACTGGGCCCCCAATGTTGGCTGAATGCCACTGGCCACCCAGGCCTCCCGGGTCCTCAGCCCGTGCGCAGCAGAAGCACCCTGGAGATGGGCTCCTTGGCACTGGAATAGATGAGGTAGGAGCCGGCCGCCGTGCTGAAGGCCTCCCAGTCCCTGCAGCCAAAGGTGGGGAGGCGATGAGTGGCCACGAAGCCCTCGTAGCCCTGCCATCTGCAAGGGGGACACGGCGTCAGTGGGGTGCAGCCTGCTTCAGGATGACACCATCCACACTGCCCTGGGCATGGTGTGGGCAGCCGTGCAGCCTGCCTGCTATCAAGAGCAGGGCTGGGAGTGGCCCTCTGATCTTGCAGAAGGGAAACTGAGGCCCAAGAGGGAAAATGGAGCTGCCCAAGGCCCTGCCCAGGCTCCCCATGGCTACCTGGCCCCCCGCCCAGGGCCTCTCTGACCTCCGGAGTCAGGGGCTCATGTGTGACAAATGCCTGGTCCTGGGGCTCTGGGCAGGATACCTTTTCTATGTAAAACTTTAAAATCTCAGCCCTCAGACCCCCGACCTCCGCCAGCCAGATGTCTTTCCTGTGTAACTTTGAGGTTACACAAACTCCCCTGAGCTTTTCTCCTGCTATTTTTGCTGTCAAATTTTGTATGCTTGGATTTCTTAATACTTGGATTTTAATCCATGTAAATGTATATGGACATGAAGTAGGGATAGAGGTTTGTTTTCTTCCAGATAGATAGCAAAATGTGTGAAATTCTTTTGTTAAACAACGCATCCTCTTCTCATAGAATCTAAATGCCATATGTATCACATTAAATGTCATAAAGCAATGGCTCTTCTGGATTTTATTTATTCCATCTGTCTTTCACATTTTTATTTGCTTATTTTGTGGTCTGGGGGATCAAACCCAGGCCCTCTGTTAGCATAGGCACATGCTCTGTGTTCGCAGCCTTTCACCTCTAAATCACCCTGTTTCATTTGTATGGGAACAAGTCCTTCTTCTCCACTACTGTCTTTCGAAAGTTTCTTGGCATCTTTGCAATTTTATTCTTCCATATGCCTTTTCAAGTTACTTTATTATGTAGAAAGTCTCCCATAGTGAATTTTGCAGAAAACCAAGAAATTTTTTAGTAAAATATAAGTGACCAAAACTTTCAAGTGAGATGAAGGCCTGAAGAAGCCAGTAAGCATCTGAGAGCCTGGGAAAGCTGTCTGAGAGATGCTCTCAAAAGGAGTAGGCATGGTGACATACACCTGTAGTTCTAGCACTTGGGAGGTTGCGGCAGGAAGATCACTGCAAATTCAAGGCCAACCTAGGCTACATAGTGAGTTCAAGACCAGCCTGAATTGCATAGCGACACCCTGCCTCATACAAGAAAAGAAAAATAAAAAGTACAAGGCTCAGATGATTTTAAATTGAATTTAAAACTGAGTGTGGTGGTATACTACTGTAATCCCAGCACTCAGGAGGTGGAGGCCAGAGGGCTATTGCAAGTTTGAGACCAACTTGGACCAGGAAGTGAGCCCATGTTCAGCCTGAACTGAACAGTGAGACCATGTCTCAAAAATGCCAAAACAAAACAAAACAAAAAACCCACCTGAATTGACCTTGAAAGATATTTTTCAAAATATCCTGGCTCACAGGCATGTTGAGAAAACTGCAGTGTGTATGTATGGGACCAGTTTTTTTTGTTGTTGTTTTGTTTTGACTTTTTGATACAAGGTCTTGCTGTGTAGCCTAGGTTAGCTTTGAACTCGGAAATCATTCTGCCTCGGCCTACGAGCGCTGGGACCACAGGCGTGTGTCACCAGGCCTGGTTCAGAGACTCATTTAACTTCCTACTAAGACACAAGAATCTTTCACACCAGCAGTCAGGAGCCTGCAGCACTTGAGTAATTACGTAGTGCCAGTTCCCAGAGTGTGGGGATCTCCGGAGAAGAGCAGCACAGGAAACCACACCCCAAAGCAGGCAGGAGGTGCCGACAGACTTACAAACAGCTCAGCAGCAGGGTTGCTCGGCCAGCTGGGATGTTTAGGTGGTAAAGAAATCCAAGCTTTAGGAACCCAGAGGCAGAGACGCCTTTGTTCTCAGATGTAATTACAGCCCTAATCCTGCAAGACTCTCCTGAAGAAGAGCAATGAGAATGGACAAGGTGGCCAGGTGGCTGGGCACAAAGACTCCTATGCAGCAGGGGTGGCAGGAAGATCCGGCCCTTAGACCTGTGGTGCTGGAGGACTAGAGAAAAAGTATCCCAAGCGCACCACTGGCTGTGTGAGGACTCCTATGTGTGTGGCCATGGTGGGCGGATCCCCTGCTGCAGGAAGGTGGCCTGAAGAGGCAGAGGGGCTCCTTACCTGTAGATAATACTGTTTACCGAGAAGGTGTTTCCATCGAAGGAGTTGGCGACCACCAGGAAGTAGTCCTCCCCCACTGAGAAGAACTCCCAGTCCAGGGCACTGTGGACAGGAGCCGTGTGAGGAGAAGCAGGGCTAGGGCCAGGGCTGGGCGTCACCTCTGGGGACACAGTCACTCTCCACTGCCTCCTGTTTGTGGCGCACTGGACTCACTCCAGGAGGCTGGGGGTGGGCGCTGTGTGGACACTCACTCTGGGGGTGCCTAAGTCTAACAGTGGCTCAGGGCACGGAGCAGGTTAGGCTGTGCTCAGGGTGGCCGAGGCTCCCCCAGCAGTGCCTTTCTGGAACCCAGAATCTGCCACAGCTTGCTCTTGGGCTCTCGTTCTGAGGCCTGGGTTTTCCCCCTCTTAACTTCTAAAAATTATATGAGATACTAAAAACTAAAACTAGAAATTCCAATTGACCCAGCCACTGCCCTCCTAAGTATCTTCATGAAAGTGTTATTTTAAGATTTTTTTTTTTGAGTCGGGGCCTCAGGATGGATCTCAGGGGCCTTGACTTCATGGCAATCCTCTGGCCTCTGGTCTGGAGGTGACTGTGACACCCTGCTCCAGGACTGCATTTTCCCCTCACAGACTCAGGCAGACCCTGCAGTAGGAGTTGTGTGGGACTTGAGCTCTAGGGTCTCACGTGGTGGCCCTGATAGCAGGTCAGGGGGACCCAGCACTACAGGGCACATGCAGAGCCCTCGCCCCGCCCCCCCAGCCTTGCCTGGGCTGAACACAAGGGTCCCTGTCCTGGAACTGTGGGAGGATGATATCACCTGCAGCTCCTGTCCCAGGCCTGTGTCCAAGGGGCGCCATGGGCATGGTCTCCTGGGGAAAGCATGGATCTGCCCCAGGCCTTCTTCCCACAGGACAGCTGGCGTGCAGGGAGATGGAAGCTGGGCATCCCATGCCCGCAGGAAGGGTACACAACACTGCCCTGCCCCCCAGCCCAGTACCTGCAGGTGGGGATGTCCTGAAACTTGACAAAGGTCTGTGCGGTGACATTGAGCTCGTAAATGACCGAGTTGATGACGTAGGAGTCATTTTGCAGTTGCATTTCCACATCGTAGCTGTGACTGTTGGCGACAGCCAGGAAGACCCTGTCCCCGATGCGGAAGACTTCCCAGTCTGCAGCACCAAACGTCTAGCAGAAAAGGAGGCTGCTGTGGGAGGGCTGTGTTCCAAGCCATCTGCAGGAGCCCCTCCTCCCAAAAGCCCCAGCAGAGCCCCCCAGCTCCACAAGGCAAGTTCTCTGACCACAGGGTGCAGATCCTGCATTGCTGGACTCTGCCTCCCTTCATGAGCCACGCTGTCCCTTAAGGGCCCTTGAGGAGGGAGTGCCTGTGGGGTGCATGGGGAAGTGGGTACAGGAGAAACCCTGACCCAGAGTGGGTAGAGCCTCGGAGAGGGAGGGGATCGGGACCACTCAGGAAGGCAGCAGCCGTTATGTGCAGGACTGTGACAGGTGTGGGTACAAATGCTCCCAGGGACCCCAGCCCCATCAGCAGGAGGGGGAGGTGGTGAAGGTGACTCCTTGGGTTCCTGTATGCTGCAGAGGGGGCAGGAAATGCAAGCTGGATACTGTGACTGGAGCTGGCATACAATTTTTGCGCCACTTCTAAGACTCAATTGCTGAGGGTGCCTGGAGGGGACAGGAAGAGTCACTGCCTTTGGGAGGGGCTGCTGGGTGAGGCCACCTGGGTGAGACCACAGGGACTCTGCCACACTCTGTCTGTGTGATGTGTGTGGCATAGAACGCAAGTGAGGCCGTGGTTGGGACAGCTGGGGCGGGGGTCAGAGGGCAGGGTTTGGGGTTCTGGGAGTGGGTTGAAGGGGACATCGTGAGTGGAAAGAGGAAAGACCCCAACACCCTAGCTGCTCATCAAATCCGTGTGGTGCTCCTGGGCTGCATGTGGAGTGTTTAGGAGCCAACAGTCCTGGAGGCAGGAGGGGCCGGGGAGACCAGCAACGGGCAGCAGTGGGCTCTGACAGGAGGTGGAGTTGGGCCCAGGGTAGGTTCACAGGGATGCAGGATGTGCCCACTGCAACCCAGAATGATCCCAGGACCAAACGACATGAGGAGGACTAAAGAGCACTGATTAAATCGTATGAGTGACACTGTGCTTCTGCATTTTCCCAAAGACTTACATGCAGACATTTGCATATGTGTACAGTCACACGTGTCACATATACATGGATACATGTGGGTATACATATGTGCACCTGTGCATTTTTCCACTGTATGTTTCTTTGCTTTCTTCTGTAGCACAAGCTATGCGTTATCACTTACAATAAAAAACAGAAGAGGATGGTTGAAAATCTGTGGCATTAGAGTTCGGTCTCAGGCTTCCCATAATCAGATCTTTTGTGAATGGAAACAGGATGGAGAGAGTGAGGAAAGGTGGAGGGGAGAGCTAGGGAGATACCAAGGATTAGGGTGCATGGAGAGACACAGAATCGCAAGGTCATAGGTGTGGGTTAATCTACGTATTTCATTTTGTCCCATGCTTTTTCAATGACTTATGTATAAATACTCAGTGTATTTATAATTAGATACATGGAAAATTTGAAAATCTCTCCAGTAATCTTTGGCAGGAATTTAGAAAATATCTAAATTTGTCTGCCTCACAATTTCCAGGTCATTATCTATCTTACTTCTAATTCTAATAAATTAGAATTAGCTTTAACGTTGTAGTAGACAATCAGTGCTCAGTTCTTGTAATCTAAATATGCCTAAAGATGGCTTTACCACTGTCTTCTGTGAAATGGAAAACTCCCAGCTACTTTTTGATTTGTCTCTAACCTGTTCTCACCATCACTGCTATCAGAAGGTGCGTTTTCCTTCTGGAGGATTCAGCACCAGCTTGGAATTGTTATTGCCAGTCTGCAGTGATCGGTCACAATACATATACATCCCAACTCAGTACCTCTTTGCAAACGCTTCTACACCTTATAAAACAGTGATGGGAGGAGGCATACTCCTTTATTAAAGACATTCTTTGTGGGGAAAAAAAATAAATGAACTCAGCCGGCAAAGCAAGGTCTAAGCCAGGCTTCTAGGGCGACCAATGGTTTGCAGTCCAGACCCTCAGAGGAAGATGCCAGCGCCCGTCATGGTACGAAGGGGCCACACACGTGATGCAGATGGCTCAAAGGAGAAGACAGAGGCATCAGAGAAAGCTCCCAAGGAGCACAAGAAGCCGTGTAAGTCTCTGAAGGAGTGGGGTACAGCTGGGTGGAGCCGGCCTGGGTTGCCGCCCCAGCAGCAGAAGAAAAAGTAACTGATAGAAAAACATGCGACTAATACCCTACAACCAGTGGCCACACCTTTCAGGAACGAAGGGGAGACAGGCATGGTTAATAACACGGCAGAATGAAGTGCCCGCAGACCTCTGTGTAAGACACACCCAAGGAGGGTTTTCCAGTTGAAGGAAAATGACCTGATGGAAATTAATAAACACAGGAAAAGATGAAGAGAGTGCTTAGGAATGGTGACTGTGTGGATTTTTTTTTTTTTTTTTTGGTACTGGGATCAAACTCACGACTGCATGCTTGTAAGGCAGGCACTTATGCTGCTGAGCTGAATCCCAGACCCGAGTGTGTGGATGTTTGAAGGAGAAATTTTTGACAAATTATGACGCTTATACCCTAAGTATAAGTGTGATTTCTATATGCGCCCTCAGCACAGGGATTGGCAGGGAGAGATGGAACCGTGATGGTGCCAGGTCACTGCATTGCATGGGAAGCAGTTTAATGTTAATTCAGATGGGACTGTGATTAGTTAAGCATGTGTTGTAACTACTGGAATACAGCAAACTTACAAGTAAGAGGAGAGAAAAGGAAGACCATTCATTCGACACAGGACCAGTGTCCAGAATATAGAAAGAACTTCCACGTCTCAATAAAAGGGCAAAAAACAAACCCCCAAAAAAACAAACATGAGGAAAAGACTTGCACAGAAATTTCACAAATGGAAACAGAGGCAGCAGAGGAGCATATTAAAAGGCGCTCGAGCCGAGCGTGGTGGCCTCCCAGCATTTGGAAGTCTGAGGCAGGAGGATCGATGGGAGTTCAAGACTAGCCTGGCCTACAAAGTAAGCTTAAGGCCAGCCTGAACTGCATAGCGAGACCCTGTCTCAAAAAGACCAAAAAAAAAAAAAGGTGCTCACCTCAGAAATCATTGGGAAGCTGCAAATTTTATTAAAAGCCACCAGAAGCGGTGGAAAATCTGCGCTGGTGGAAAGCCGTGCAGGAAACCGCGCCTGAGTCCAGCACAGAGGCTGGCAGACAGCTGGCAGTGATGCCACAGGCAAGGAAAATCACTCAGAAAAGGAGCGGAAGAACCGTCCCCACCACAGCAGAACACAGTGCCCCTGACTGCAAGAACCTGCAGAGTGGGAAAACTACTGGGGGATGAGGGGTTGGGGGAAGAGGGGGGTGGGGCGCAGAAACTTTGGAGGTTCTGGTCCCCAGGGTGGGTGGAAGGACACAGTGGGTCACTCAAGCATCTGATGCGGCATTGTGCACATGAGCCAGTTCCAGGGAAAGCTGTTCCCAGGAGTGGACTTGGAGGACACATGGTTTGGTGTCTAAAGTCCTCGACACTGGCCAGGCCTCTGGCTTGGACTGGGAGAAGAGACCACACAGTGAGCTCGGTGGTTGATGGCCTTGGGGCGATGACCCAACCCCTGTAACGTGTGTCCTCTGTCCAGCCCGGTGCACTCCGCTGCTTTTTGTTTTTTTTTTTGGTACTGGGGAGGCACCTCACATCCTTGTTCTTACCAGGCAGGCACTTGTGCCGCTGACCCACATCCCCGTCTCTGCTGCTTTTGTTTCCCGCAGAACCCAACCTAACACACTTTAAATTTCTCAGCTTCCTGGAAACTTGGAGGTGGGCACTGAGGCTACAGAGCCAGCACTTCCTGGGTGAGACTGGTTGTTTCTGTGTGCCAGGCCAGCATTTGGAGCAGATTCCTTGGCTCTGAACAGCCATGGGGAGCTGCGGGCAGGAACTCACCTCTGCATCTGCAGGAGGGCACCCTCAGGGATGGCCACGGCCTCGTGCCTGGGTCACAGATGGCTGTGGCACCATGTTAGAGCTTCCCACTTGCCCAGTTGTCTTGGGAAACGTTCGGAGCCAAGTCCCGCCCAGATCTGCCCAGTGGGCACAAGCAACTGGGTCTGGGTGCAGGGACCCCTGAAGCCATGCTCTCCAGGTTGAGGCTGCCTGCTTCCCTATGGACCCTGCACCCCAGAGAGGAAGCCTTGCCTGCGCCAATGTATTTCCTACTGGTCACCCCAAGGGCATTGCCTGTGGATGTCTCTGTCTTTCAGACCACAGGGAAGAGGCTCAGGGTCCCACAGGACAGGAGACATCTCTCACCCCCAGGTCAGGTAAGCTGCACACTTGAAAATTCCACACATTCTGCTGTACCCTGCCCATCCCAGGCCTGGCTGCTTAGCAGGAAGCGATGGAGGAGCCAAAGGAGACAAACATGCAGACAGCAGAGGGCACTGCTGCTCGCCCGAGCCCCAGTGCTAGCTTTGTGCAGCGTCACGCAGTCCCAGAGCCGAGGCTGCAGGGTAATGGGCCCGTGGGAGACCCGAGGGCAAAGAGCACCTTTAGGCCTAAGGAGGTCGCTTGCTAGGAAGCATAAAGGACCAGGACTGGGTGCAGGCCTTTCTGGAGGGGCGCAGCCTCTCTGCACACTGCTCTCAGTCACCGTCCCCAGGGCCGCCTGTGTCCCCCGAATGTGCATGGCCTCAGCGCCACCCACTCTGCTCACTCTGCAGCACACGACACAAAACCTGATAGGTGCCACAGGTCACCTGCACGTTCTGCACTGTGCAGAGGAAACAGGAACCTTGACCTGTATGTCTCCCACACCTCCCAGAGTGCAGAGGACACCAGGCAGCACATAGCCACACACGGTCATGGGCATCCACATGCCCTGCCTGCAAACGTGTACACATGTGAATGCACATATACATGTGCACACAAGTGGGGTGTGTGCATACACCGTGCACAGACACATAGCCACTGCAGGTGAATACACATGCAGACATGCACATGTGTGCACACATACCTTCATACACATGCACAGTACACACACAGCAGCACACAGGCACATACATGGATGCCTGCATCCTCAACAGGTCTCCCCAAAGGCAGGGCTTCCTCCCAGCTCTGAGGGACCTCCTCCCGGCTTCCTGCTCACTGCTGCCTGCATGGAGGTCCAGATAGGGTCTGGTTGGAGCCCTTTGTGTGGCCCCGAGCAGGCTCTCTCAGCTCTAGTGGGGAGGCCAGGCCACCCTGAGTGAGGGGTGAGGTGTCCTCCCTGCCCCAAGGAGCCCACAGTGGGGGCCTGCCCATGGGACACTTGGTAGGGACAGACACAGGCGAATGCCAACGCGGACAGGGAGGAGAGGGTGGCTGGTGAGGCAGGGAAGGGCATGGGAGTGGCACTGCAGGACACGCAGGACACAGGGCCCTGGGAGCCAGTGAAGGCTCTGAGCAGGGCAATGGGGAGAGAGGTGTGCAGGAGGCACTGAAACTGGAGGGAATGAGAGAGCAGGTGCCATCAGGGTGTGGGGAGAGAGAGAAGGGAGAGAGAGAGAGACAGACAGACAGACACAAACCATCCTGTGCCCTAGGGCTGCCCTGTGGCCTGCAAACAGGGTGCAGAGACGGCGCAGGCCTCTGCCACTCCCCGTCCAGCCAGGGTCAGGTGAAGACTCATACGTAGGGACCTCTGTTGCCTGAATTTCAGATAAATGATGACTTGCTGGTCCACATGTATTCCACAGAAGCCAAGGCGCCCTGTGTCACCTGCAGGGCTGCCCAGGGACATTGCCAGCTGAGGCTGCCTAACTGGGCAGCAGCAGCCCACACTTGGCCCTTGGCCTGGCTGGAAGTGGGCAGAGGGCCCTGGGATGACCACAAGGTGGATCTGTGTAGCGGGGGCTGTCAGGCTGCTCCTGTTCCCTCAGGCACAGAGGACAAGAGAAGCCCACGTCACACATGCTCAGGGAAGCAGCCAGGCCCCTCTCAGGACTTCCTGGAGTCCCCCACACCACCCTAGCACAGTGCTGGTACCCACGTACCCACCTCCTGGAGGGTGGGCACACTCACACCCTTGAGGGCTCCGTGCTTGGTGCTGTGGCTTCTGGGCATTTTCTGCCTCATCAGCCCTCCAGGGGACCTGGTGCCATCACCCCCTTTACAGTGAGGACTCCTGGGGGAGCAAGACCCTCTCATCGTGGCCCACACTGCTTTGCCCAGGATACCACCATGGAGACCTCAGCCCTGCTCCCAAACCCCTACACTGAGGAGCACCTGTGGCCAAGGGTGCTGCCCACACTGACTGTGACCCACAGAGCATGCTGAGGTCTCCCACACTGGCACGGCTCTCGGGCTTCAGCCTTTTGAACCCTAAGCCAGGTAAACCACCACTGCTCCCACATCACCCCATCTCAGTCTCTCTGTCATAGCATCAAGAAACAGGTAGAGGTACAGCCTATAGCCAGGGACCAACAGCCCTGTAGCCTGGCGTCAGGCATCAGATACTGAGGAAGGTTCATCCCTCCCTTTATGCAAGTTTCTGAGGCTCTGACACCCTGGGAAGGTCGTAGAATTCCTGCTATAAGGCCCAAGAACCTGGAGGGTGATGCCCATGACCGAACCTTTCATGCCCTCTGGGGAGCTGCAGCCCCTGCTGTCCCTGCCCTGGCTGCAAAACCCCATCCCTGCCTGTGCCCCAGTCACCCTGTGAACCTGCACTGACCCTTGGTGCCTGGGAGCCGGAGAGGACTGCAGAGGACACCCCACTGTGTGGGTGCTGGTGGCCCAGCAGGGTGGGCCCCCATGGACAGCCCGGATGACGTCTGAGCCTCACCAGGAAGGACTGGAAGAGCCGGAAGGCGCCGACCAGCCAGATGTACAGGTGGGAGTGCACTCTGGTGGAGGTGCCGTTGAAGGTGTTGGCCACCGCTAGGAAGGAATAGGGCCCCACGGTGAAGAACTCCCAGTCGTAGGCGCCCGATGTGGCGATGCTTTGGTGGGGCTCAAAACGCTGGGTGCTGGGGTTCCACTTGTAGATGATGCTGTCGATGTTGTGGTTGTCACCTGGAACCAAGGGCCACAGGCAGTGCCCACGGCAGCCTGCAGGCAGTGCCCTCAGCGGCCCTGCCCCAGGTCCCTGCCTGCTCTGGACGTGTGCCACCACCAGTGTCCATCCTCTCTACCCCAGGCCCAGCGGGAAAGACCATGCTTCTCCATGGCTGCTGTGTCCTCTCTGTCCTGCCCTGCAGGTCTCCTGGCCATACCTCCTGCCTCTGCCTGGATTCCGCTCCCCTAGGGCTACTGGGGCCCCTGCCAGCACTCCTCTGTGTCATGCTGGTTCTTGGCTGCCAGGGTTCCCCTGTGGCCCATTAGTAGAATAGTTGGGGACTGCAGGTTCCAGGGATGCTAAGCTGTGTAGCCCTGAGAGGGCCAGGGCAGGGGGCCTTGCAGGGAAGGCTGCCACCTCTGTTCCTTTGCCCCCTGGGTCCAGGATTGGGGAAACTTGTTAACTACTCCTGGCAGATTCCAGGCCAGAGACCAGGCTTCCTGGCTCCATGATGTGCTGCCCACACCTTCAGAGCTCAGCAAAAGGCTCTTCTGTGGGGAACAGGGGGCTGACAATGTTCAGGTCCCTGCAGGCCACCCATGCCATCACCCTTGGGACTGAGCCTGGCCTGCTGTTCAGGACTCCACTGCTCAGCTGGGCCAGTCAGGCAGTGCTGAGGGCAGGCTGCTAGTTAGCTCTTTTCAACCAGGATGGAAGCCGGCAGGCAGAGCTCCTGCAGGCAGGACCTGCACAGGACCCTGTTTGTCTCCCTCACTTACACAGGCACATGGTGACTGTGACAGGGCTCATTTGGGCTCATCCTGACACAAAAATGTGAGAGGAGAGCTCCAGGACTAGGCTGGGTGTGACTCGGCTTTTTTTTTTTTGGAGACAGGTTCTCTCTTTGTAGCCCAGGGCCAGCCTCAAAGTTTTATTCCTGCCTGTCACTGAGCTCTAGTGTTACAAGGCATGTGCCACTATGCCTGGCAACTTATTATTATTTTTTGTCTTTTTGATACAGGGTCTCACTATGCGGTTTAGGCTAGTCCTCGGCTCACATTGTAGCCCAGGCTGGTCTCGAACTTGCAACGATCCTCCTGCCTCAGCCTCTCAAGAGCTGAGATTACAGGAGTGCACCACCATGCCCAGCTTACTATTTTTTAACTGAGATAACAATCCACCCTGGGCAGAGGTCGTGCTTTCCCCGGGAGTGGATCACTTCCGGGTCAATGGCTGTGTCTGCCCTACCTTCCCGGTGGTTGGCTACCGCCAGGAAGTGCTCGCCATCCACCTTGAAGGCCTCCCAGTCCCGGGCGCTGTGGGTGGCGATCCTCTGGTAGGGGGTGAACTTCAGTCTCCTGTGGCTCCATTTGTAAATGACCGAGAACTCCTGACCTTCTTCATTTGGTCCGAAGTTTGCCACCGCCAGGAAGATCTGCAAGAGAGAAACCAGGTTAGTGCATTCCTCTAGGGGCCAGGCCAGGTGCTGAGGGCTGCTGGGCTGGGGCTGGCTCCCCAGATCTGGGGTTAGGCCAGCCAGAGCCTTACGTGGGCTTCTTCAGCCCATTTCACGTGCTTCTATCAGAAGGAAGAAAATCTCAAACGGGGGAGCTCTCCATGCACCAGCACTTGCTCTGTGCCTGGATGTGGTCGCCCTGCCTCCCGTACTTGGGAAGTGGCTGTCACAAGTCGATGTGTAGAGTGGTGGCCAGTACCGTGGGAGCGCCTGGCCAGGGAGACCCCGTGGCACCATGTGCTTCTCATGGCCTGGAAAGTGCATGCCTCCCCGGTGCACCCACCGGTTTGCAAAGGAACCTACACATCTGTTCAGGTGAGGGCACACAATATTTTCCCCATTTTTCTGAACTTCCTAATTTTTCTTTGATGTAGATTTATCTTTGTGGCATGAAAAATATCAAACAAAAAGAAAAAAGGAGCTCGGTATTCACTTCCGCAGTGGACCTGGAGGCAGTGGGGCCAGTGGCGGGGGTAGGGCTGCAGGGCCGTGCTTGTCTGGTTTGTCCCAGGTGTCCTGGGTTGCCCTGTCCTGCCTAGTACCTGGCCCTCACTGGCTGCTGGGACGTCACATGTCTGCTGTGATTGTGTGGGAGAAGCACACATCTTCTCTGTTGACCAGCTCCGTAGTTACACAGGGGACAAAATCTCAGAAATGGCACTATACCCTGCTGAGGGAAGCCTGATAGACTTCTTGGGTCTGTGCTGGACCTAGAGCATCTTGAAGGAGCCTTTCTCCACCGGGACTGGGTTTGGGAACCCTGAGGAAGAGCTGCTGGGATCTGCGGGTCTAGGGAGGGGCCCCCTGTAGGAAGGCAGGGCCGTCACCGTCTGGACTTGCCTTCTTCCCAATGGTGAAGTGTCGCCAGGACTGCGCCTGGTGCGTGGCGATGTTCTGATAGGAGACGAACTTCCCGTCTGTCCACTTGTAGATGGCGGACGTGGCCTTCCGGTTGGCCGTCGCCAAGAAGAGCCCCACCTGGGGGATGCCAAATACCTCGAGGCCCAGTGTCTCTGAGTTCGTGAACAGGCTCTGGTGCTCCTCCACGTAGTCCAGCTTGACTTTGGCTTGGGATGGGACATGGTGACTGGGTCAGCAGCCCGAGCCTGGGAGCTGGGCAATACCCAGGGCTTTGGCCACAGGCAACTGGAAGCCTTGGCCCTGGCCATGCTGATTGGCCTGCATCTGCCCTGAAGGACAGGCTGCCTGCAGAGAGGCCTGGCCCTCAATCTGCATGGTCCCAGGATGCCACGGGAAGGCCTCTCTGCACCGTGTCTTTACCTACTGGATTCCAAGGCTCACTCTTCTCTGTGCGCCCCGGGTGCAACAGGACAGAGTGGAGCCCCCAGCGCCCCCCACCAGCCCATCTGCAACACCCACTCCTGCGCTGTCCCTTCTTGCTGTGGCACCAACTGCCGAGGGTGGCAGCAGAAGTGAGGCCTCCAGATGCCTCCTATCTGTGGTCCACTGGGCAGGGGGTGAAGGCCCAGACCCTCCAGGAGGGAAGCATCCCTGGGCCCCTTACCATGGACCGGGAAGAGGAAGCCAAAGGTCCCCAGTCCTGTTGCCATCCCTGGGACCACATCCAGGATATGTGTCACGTGTACCCAGATTAAATGTCCTGCCTTCTGGGGTAAGCATCTCAGCCCAAACAATGTGGTTGAGGGTAGCTTGGGTATGGGGCCGCCAGGCCTACAGAAAACGGGCTCCCACAGGTCGTTTTAGGAAGTGTCCCAGCCTGCACAGCCCAATGTGTGGCCATCTACAGATGGCCAAGGCCGCTCGCCCCCTCATAACCTCTTCCCCCCAGCTGGGCCAGGCCAGGCTCTCCTGCCAGCTCTGGTGACATGCATGAGGTACAATGCCGCCTCACCTGCCAACACCGAAACCCACTCGCTTCCCACACACAGGTACAGTCCTCTTTGGGAGACATCGAACCAGAACTGGGCATCTTCTGCCTTGGTACAGGATGGCCGGGACCCCAGGGTCACCTTCAGGCGGGCTTCTGCAGGGAAGAATGGTGGGGGGTGACATCAGCAGTGTGAGGGCCAAAGGGAGGCCCACCCAGCAGTACCCTCCCTGGCTTCTGTGTGGCCACCTATGTCTTAGGGCCACCACCCTGCAGTGGGACCTGGAGAACGGTGCACCGAGGACTGTGTGCCATCTGTGGGGGTCAGATGGGCACTTGGTGGGAAGTGTGATGACGCTGGCTCGTCTGATGGCACCTGTCCTCCTGCCACCCCCAGGAGAGCACGGGGAAGTTGAGAAGGGGCTTCCATGTGGGGCCTGGGCCCTTGTGTCTGCTGCGGAGCAGGGATGGCCAGCCTTGCCTACTAACCGTGTGGGTATTTCAGCACCTCATTATCGTCCAGCTTCCCCTCGAGCCCCTGGAGCACCTGTGGGATGGACAGCTCGGCCAGGTGGGCCCTCCTGCTGGGGCACAGCCTCAGGGTGGCATCTGAGCCTGGCAGCAGGGCCAGCTGCCTGACCAGGCCCTGTGGAGAGAGGGCAGTGTGCTCAGAGCCCGTGCTGCTGTGGGGTAAGGGGTGGTGGGCTCCTCCATTTGCACCCTGGGTGTTGGAGACCTCTGAGAGGCAGCGCCAAGCAGGCTTTAAACTGAACTAAGTGTCTTTGTGTAATTATTAGGAGTCTGTCCCCAGCCTAGGGGACTTGTTCCAAGGCTGGTAGCTGGCATGCAGAAAGTATAACTCGCCAGTGGTTGCCGTGGAGACCTGTGCTGCTCCATGACGCAGTGGCACCTCAGAGGGCAAGATAAACCCTGGCCGAGGACCTCTGGCCTTCTGCCTATTGCAAAGCCATAAACTGCCAACCTTACTGGTAAGAGAGTCCACCTAACTGGCAAGAGTCACTGCCTAAGAAGGTCTTTGTTGTAAGTTCTCAAGATCCTGCTCAGTTGCCCACATTTATCAGATTTCCCTCACACTCCCTGAACTTGTTTGGAATCCAGTAAATACAGGTATTCCAGAGAATTCTTTGTCTTAGTGCCAACAGAGTTCTGACCTGCCTGGACTCCAAAACTTCATATTTCTTGTCTCATTTATTTAATCCCTTGCCATCCACTCATCATAGGAGATCGAGAAACCTGATTCAACCCCCAGTACAGGGAGGCAAAGGGGTGCAAACCTGAGAAGGACACATCCTCATCTCTGGAAGGCTGCTGTGCTCAGGTGGTTAAATCACGGGGGATTTTCCATGGGGACTTAGAGTGACCAGGTGATACAGTCCATCTGCCTGTCCACCCAGGCATCCACCCATCATCCATGTATCCACCACCCGCTCTGCCCAGCCACCCACCCACCACCGAGACACCTCCTGATTGCCCACCTGCCTGGCTCAGTATCTGTGTATCTATCCATCCACGACTCTACCCACTCATCCATCATCCACCCAGGGTCTGCCCACGTCTGTCCCTCCATTTACATCACACTCCCACAAAGCACCTGGGCATGGTTCCAGACTCCGATGACCTAGCAGGAATCAGAGTTCCTACCCTCACAAAATGAGACCCCCGCCAGGGAGGACCCTGTGGGTAAGGGTGGGCTGTGCTACTGAGAGCAGATAGCACCTGCAGGGTCCATGCTGGGTGTGGGCAACATCTTTTTAAAAATTATTTTGAGACAGGGTCTTGCTGTGCATTTCAGGCTGGTCTTGGACTCATGCCCAGGCTAACCTTGAATTTGAGGTGATCCTCCTGCCTCAGCCTCCCCAGTTCTGAGATAACAGATGTGTGCCATCATGCCTGGCTGTGTGGGCCCTGTCTTATCAGAATGGCAGGGGAGGTCTCGACAGGAACAGGAAGGGAACAGCGAGTGTGAGGGCCCTGCATTGGGGACCCACTGTACGGTCATGCCCTGGTTCCCTTGGGGAAGCCAGCGATCTATTAACCCGCACGTCATCGGGACAAGCTGTACTCACTGTGAATGAGCCCTTTGCTCTCCTCCGGCTGCCAATGAAGAACCGTGCTCCTCGCACAGACAAGGTGGCCGGGAAGGGCACATCAGCCATTCTGAGGACACCAGGGGGTAGTTTTAGGACACAGGAGGTCTAGACTGTACCCCATTTGTTTACCAAAAGAGCCATAATAAAGGAACACAAGTGGGCAGAGTGATCCAGAGAAATTTACTCTTGGTCTTGAGCTCAGAGTCTGAGATCAGATGCTCCACTGGGAGGAGTCCTTGACTCCGCCACCTTGTGGTGGCCTCAGTGTTCCTTGCTTGTGGACATCCCCTCACCTCTTCCTCTCTCTTCAAGCAGCTACTTCTCTGCCTCTCTCCCCAAAAGGCTCTTCTGGCTCCAGTCTGGCCCTGTCTAGATTGATTAAAAGACCCTGGTCTTAGTAGGGGCACATTCTCAGCTGCAGGTGGATGTGGGTCTGAGGCTGTGTCACCCAGGACAAGGGTCCTCTGCAGAAGCATACAGCAAGGAGGCAGCTGCCACCTGCACTGTCCTCAGCTGGGAAGGGGGCAATACCTGGAGCAGGAGGGAGGCACCTGCCTGGACACCCACGAGGCATTAGGAGGAGCAAGCAGACGCTGAACTCCGGAGAGATGGTGCAGGAAGGCAGGGGCCTGACAAAGTGACCGCATGATTGGCCCAGGGATGGAAAGCGCAGTCTGGGCCACTGCAGACACAAGCAGCTACCTGCCATGAAGCCCGCCTGGGGTTAAACCCGTTGAGTGGAGAGTTCTGCCGTCAAGGCAGCAGCCTGCAGGTGACTGTTCTGTAAGCATCCTGTCCCTGCCTGGCCCCTAGTCCCTGTGCATGGTGGCTGGACAGCACCTTTCTGACAGGCTGCAGGAGTGAGGATACAACCAGCCCAGCAGCCCGCGTGTTACCTACATGTCCACCGGGAGGCCGCAGTCTGTGGTGAGGGAGAAGGAGCCTTCAGACACCGCCAGCACCAGAGTGTGCCACTGGCTGTCCATGAGGCTGGAGCTGCGGAAGGACACGCGGGTCTGCCAGGCGCCAGCCGTGTCCTCGTGGAGGAACAGGAAGTGCAGCCGGTTGGGTGAGTAGCGCAGGCCCAGCAGCAGCGCATCCCTGTCCTCGGCCACCACAGTCAGCAGGTACTGGTTCCTCTGTGGAGAGTGGAGAGGGAGGAGCTTTGGGGGCGGAGCTCATGGGGTGGGGCTGAAGGCGAGGGGTAGGGCCAATGGCAGGAGCCGAATGTCTCTGAGGGGTGGGGCTTGTGGAAGGGGCGGGGCTGGATCAGAGGAGGGGCAGGGCTGGAGGGGAAGGAGGTAAGGCTGATTGATGGGTGAGGGCAAGGTGGACAGAAGGGCAGGGCTGACCTGAAGAGGAAGGAAGGAGGTAAGGCTGATTGATGGGTGAGGGCAAGGTGGACAGAAGGGCAGGGCTGACCTGAAGAGGAAGGAAGCAGAGGTGAGGCAGACCAGACTGGAAGGTTGGGCATGTGAGGGGTGGGGCCTGTACAGACAGGTGGGGCTGATGACTCCTCTTTCAGTAAGAGCAAAGGCACTCAGCAGGAGTGGTATGGCTACAGCACCCCTCCACGGGAAACTCCTGTGAGCTCTGTAAAGTGGTGTAGGCTGTGGAAAACAATTTAGTGTTTCCCCCGCATTAAATGCGGAGACTTGCTTTCCTCAGGGACAGTGTTTCCGTGGTGGAGATGACAACGACTTGCACTCAGTGAGGGCTCACTAACCCCGAACCGTGTGCAGGAAAGTGATCCGATCGCAGGTCTTAGGGCACATACAGTTCACCACTTTTTTTTCTTGTTACTGGGAATGGAACTCAGGACCTAGTGTGCTTGCCAGGTGGGCGCTGCACTGCTGGGCTGCATGCCCAGCCCTGAGAGCCCTTTCTAACATTGGCTGTGTGCCAGCCAAAGCTGGTCACACTCATCTGCAGAAGGGACACCTGGATTCTCAGCATAACACAAGGATGAAGAGACAAAGTGCTTAAACTGGGATGTGAGGCAGACAGCAAAGAGCTGAGCTTGTGAGTGTGAGCATACAGATCACTGTGCCAGCAGGCCTGGGCCCAGTGACACTGTGCACCCATGTTCACGGTCATGTCCTGAAGAAGGGGAAGCCCCCTGTGCTCCTTGTATGTTGCCAAAATTCCAGTTCTGCAGACCCATGTGCGACCATCCTGTGTCATTCTGGGGGCAGCAGGGACCACCTGTCTCCAGCTGCTCAACACCCTGCAGGAGAGGAACTGTGTCCCCTGGGGATGACATTTGCATGGTGACATCATGAGGACAAGTCCTCAGTGAAGGCCAGGACTACTCTTGAGCAGGCGTGGACAATGGGGGCAGGGAAGACCCACCAACCAGGTCCCTCTGTGTATGGGAGCTGGGTAGAGATGTCTGGCCCTCCAAGGGGAGGCCCTGCATCCCAGCTGTGACCCCACAGGGTGAACCACTGTCTCTTGTGACTTCTATGCTCCTAGAAATGCCCACAGCTGGAGGAGAGCCAGAAGGGCTCAGATTGTGTTCCCATGAGAATGAGAGGCAGAGAATCAGGTGGTGGGGACTTTATTAAAGGCTAGATGTGCCGACTTAGGTCCCAGGAGGAGTGAAAGAGCAGAGAACCTGGGAGGAAGGGACAGGTGACTTTGATGGAGGCAGGCTAACTCTTAACCTCCTGGAGGACTCCTGGGAGGCAGGAGATCAGGGAAGCCCAGTGGATACATGGAGGACCTTGACTCAAAGGGAATGGACAGCCTGCTAACCCAGGTCAGGACCAGGTGGTGAGGTGAAGTGATGGGCCTGGCCATGGGGTGATCTGAGCCTGTGGGCCCTGGGGAACCAGGCCAATCAGCAGCAGGACTTCTGGCCCAAGGAGAGGCCACAGCAGGCTGGGCGGGGGCAGGCGGGGCGGCAGAGCAGGGACACGGAGGAGCAGGAGGGCGTGCAGCAGCTGGGCACGCAGCAGGCCGGCTGGCAGGGGGAGCAGGAGCAGCAGGATGGCTGGCAGCAGGAGGAGGAGGCACCGGAGCAGACGGGTGTGCAGCAGACAGGCTTACAGCACACAGGTGTGCAGCAGACAGGTGTGCAGCAGGCAGGTGTGCAACAGACAGGTGTGCAACAGACAGGCTTGCAGCAGACAGGCTTACAGCATGTGGGTGTGCAACAGACAGGTGTACAGCAGACAGGTGTGCAGCAGGCAGGTGTGCAGCAGGCGGGCACACAGCAGCAAGGCTGGCAGGAGGAGGAGCAGCAGGCAGGCTGGCAGCTCGACTGCTGGCAGCACGTGGGTGTACAGGAGCCGGTGCAGCCTGACTGGCAGCATGGGGTGCAGACCAGGCTCAGGCAGGGGGCTGGGGCGCAGCAGCTGGGCTGGCAGCAACTGGAGGTGCAGCAGGGGGGCTCGCAGCAGCTCTCTGGGCAGTCGTCCAGCTGCCAGGGTTCGGTGCAAGCGCTGGAGCAGAGGGACATGGTGGAGGCGGCCATGGCGGGCTGGGCTGGAGGATGAGTGTGAGTGAGTGAGTGTGAGTGTGAGTGTGAGTGTGTGAGGTGCTCTGGTCCCCGGGCTTTTATACCAGGCAGGCTGTGTGTTATTCCTGCTTGAGGCTCCAGTGCTCCAGGCTCCTTTTCCTTGTTTCTGTCTCTCTCCTTGTTGTTCCTTTCCTTGTTTCTGTCACTGTCCTTGTTTCTGTTCTTTTCCTTGTTTCTGTCCCTGTCCTTGTTGCCGTCCTCTCCTGGTCGTCCCTTTCCTTGTTGGTGTTTTGAGCTGAGTCCTGGTGCCTTGTTCACTGTATTTTATGCAAAGAGCCGCTCAGCCTGTGGATGCGAGGTGGTGGGCAAGGGCTGGGTGATGCCCTGATCTGTGCTTGCTCCTCCAGGCAGATGTCTTGAGGATGGGGGACCTGTACTTGCTGCCGAGGAGGTGAGGGGACAGAGCCCAGATTGCTGGCCACGGAGCAGCTGTGGAGCATGTGGGAGGTGACAGAGCAGCACCAAGGGGGACAGTGGGCCAGGAGGTGGCACCAGACCCACATGCCACCATGGAGGTGGCCTGTGACAGAAAGTTTGAGACACAGATTCCCAGGAAGACAGGCTCTGCAGAACAGGCGACCACTGGGGTGAGACGAAGGCTCCCCAGAATCCAGGGAAATGTTGACCTCCGGACTGGAAATTTCAGCCACATCTGGGACAAATGAATGGAAGCTGGTGTCTGTCTGACTGCAAAGATAAAACCCTGAAAGCTTCCCGCAAAACAAAAGAGGAAAAACAAAGAGGAGCACAAAAATCAGGGAAAGTCAGTCAAAGGCTCTGAGCTTCTTCAGGAGAAGCAGACGCAGCTGCTGAGGTTGACCTCTTGGGAACTGGTGGTGAAGTGACCCCAGTCCACCCTTGGCGGGCTGTGACTCTAAGAGTCAATTGTGACAGTCCTGTGTCAGCCACCTCAGTCCAGAATCCCTACCCCTCACTGCTGCCCTCCTGTGAGAGGAACAGATTCCAGTTCCACGGTCTGTGAGCAGGGCCTCTTGGCTGTGTCTCTGCTAGAAACCATGGACGCTGGCATTCGGGGCCCAGTTCTCTACAGGGCCAGCTGCACCCCACCCTAGAACCCGCTTGTTCACTTAGACTCGCCCACAGGGTTCATGCAAGGTGCCGCAAGCATCAGATCGTTTATTCCATGTGGCGGGGGAGGGTCCGCAGCGTGGACGCCATAGTCTGTGTGTCCTGCAGGGGCAGAGGGTGGGCTCGTGGTGCCCACCGTGAGGATTCTGAGCCAGGCGGCTGTGACGTGCAGTCCATGCGCTCTGTTTTGGAGGATGCTGAGCTTTCACCTCCTGGAGTGGACACCCAAGAGTGGCCTGCTGGGCCACATGTCAGCGTCTGTGTGGCCTCGTGGTTGGCAGAGTGACAGTGCCTCTCGCACTACACCCTGCGAGAGCTTGTGCCCTGTCCTGCCCGCACTCGGGACTGCTGGTGTGTTGGTCTTTGCCATCCTGGAGACAGGAATGCCATCTGCTGTAGTTTCGGGTTTCCTTGTGCCCAGGACTAATGAGGGGTACCTCACTCATTTAACCTGCCTGTTACTGGGCTGTTGTCCAGAGCACTCACGCTTCCCCATGGCAGGGAGTTCTAGGTCCTCCTGTCCTGGTCACACTCGGCATGGGGTCCTAACCTGAGCTTCTCTGGTGACTGAGGATGTGGAGCGCCTCCTGCCTGTGGCTGGCCATCCACACCTCTTCCCTGGCAGTGTTTTCCTTTGGATTTCAAAGTTCTCTGTGTCTTTTGGAAACACATGCTCTGGTCAGATTTGCAAATATTTTCTACCCACCTGAGCCCTGTCTTCTCATTCCTGCAACAGTGCATTTTAAAGAACAAAAGAGCTTAGTACTGGTGAAGGCTACTTTATCAACTGCTTTGTTTTCAGACACAAACATCTTAAAATTTTACTTCCATGTCTAGCCATCATGTTTTGATGGCTATGCTCAATTATTATTTTGCATGTTTCATGGGACATTATTTGAAATTCAGCTTTCTTGTTTTCAGTAATGTGCAATTGTTTCAAATATTTCTTTCTTTCCTTCAGTTTCCTTTGTTCTTTGGTCAGAGTTAGCCACCTTTTTCTGAGTCTGTCTGCTTCTCTCTTCTCTCTCTCAGATTTGTGCCACTATTTTTGCCACATTACATTGTCTTGATTCCTGTGGATTCTAGAAAACCTTGAAATCAAGAAGTCATGTCCTCACCTTTGATGCTTTTACACAGTTTAAATTCACTTGTCTCAGGAAGGACATTTTATTTTATTTTTGTTATTTTGGTGTTTTTGAGACAGGATCTCACCATTCTAATCAGACTGGCCTTGAATTCACTTTGTTTTCCAGGCCGGCCTTGAACTTGCAGCAGCCCAGCTGCCTCAGCCTCCTGAATATTGGGATAACAAGCATGTTCCACCTGCTAGGAAGCCTAGGCTAGGAGGGACATTTTAGTATCAGCGTGTTGATATCCAGAAGCAGGGAGCCACAGCATGTCACGTCCATGCCTGGGGCACCTGAGGGCTTCTTAAAGATGGAACCTGCTGTTGAGCACAAGCACAGAGTGGGATGAACTCCCGTGAACATGGCTCAGCGTTAGACCATCACACACGCGCCAGTGAAGCTGGCATGCAGGAATGCAAACATGTGACAACAGCAGGCGTAAAAATGAAGCAGCGAAGCTGCAGCCTGGCTTGCTCTGCTCTGCTCCCTGCGGCCTGCTGTTGTCGCTGATCTCTGCCTGTGTGCTTTCTTTGGGGACCTTACCGTGAAAATACTCCTCAGCCCCTTCAACCCCTACAGAATAAATCTCTGCTGAAGTTTTAACCGGGGCTTCTCAGAACTGCAGATGGACTGAAGGAGCCGAATGTGGCAGCAGCTATGCGCACCCCACAGGGGCCAGAGTCCGAGGCCCTGCTTGTTTAAGTCTCATTTGGTTTCCTTCATGGTGTCTTCCTCAGTTACACATTCTGTTAGACAGTGCATTGTCGTTTTATTCTGGTATAAGTCATACTCCTAATGAGCATCATTGAGTTCTTAGTGTTTATCGCAGTGAGTTGGACACAGCGAGGTTTTGCGGCTTTTGTTACTTGGAGTTGGCCTCTGCCATCCTGGCTGCACAGCCTTACAGTGCCAGGCATCTTCCTGCTGACTTCTGGGGACCCTGTGGATGCGCCTGTCCTCTGTGCAGAACAGCATGGTAAATGTGCTCAGAGACGGCAGGGATGACGCTGTCTTTCCCTCTGCAACATGTGTGCCTGTGTTTGTCTCCCCTGCTCTCGCCAGGATGACTGCCAGTTGGGGTGACAAAGGGTTGCTGCAGCGGATGCCTGCACCTCTGCTGGCCAGAGGGGAATCGTTCAGTACTGGACTACTGACAGGGAAGTGGGCTGTTCCCCTGAACATCTGATACCAGGCTAAAAACAGGCTGACCTATCTCTAGTTCCTAGAGAGCATTTGTAAAAATCAGACTTCATGGATTTTGTACATGTCCTGTGTATCTATGGATATAATCATACCATTTCCTCCTCAGTCTGTTCACACAATGAACCATGCTGACAATCACAGTTGGTTGGGTTTTTAATCATGAGATAGTCTTACATCCCTGAGACGAACCTGACCTGTCTTGTCCTTTTGACAATTATTGTGTGTTGTATGCTAATATTTTGTTGCGGATTTGGGGTCTAAATTATGAGGAATATCATTGTGTTATGTCTCCATGAGAAAATAACACAGCGTTATTTTCTCTCCATGGTCCTGGATATCAGAGTGTGGCCGACCCTTAGAAGGCATGGCCATGTGCTCTGCCTTCCGTGTTCTGGGAGAGATGGTACAGAGCTGTCACGGGTCCGTTCTTTAAATGTCTTGGCAGAGCACGTCAGTGAGCAATCTAGATCCAAAGGCTTCTTTATCAGAATGATTTAAACTGAGAGAGGACATGGAGGAAGTAGGCGGAGAGGCCTGGAGTGGAAGAGTCTTGGGACACTCTGTCTGATAAGCACTGACACCAAAACATGCAAAGAAATCTGAGAACTCAGCAGGAGAACAAAGAACCCAGCTGAGAAGGGGCAAACAAGTGAGCAGAGGCTCGCCCCAGAGGGCACACTGGTGGCACACAGCCTATGACCAGGTGCTCAGATCACACATCATTAAGAATCTGGAAGTCACACTAAGGTTCAGCCCCACAGCGCACCTGCTGCAAAGGCCCCAGTCACTGTGTCAAGGCTGTGGAGCAGCAGGAGCCCTCCCTCAGCACTGTGGAAATGCAGAGTGGTGCAGCCATGCCGTGAGGTGGTTGTGTTGCTCTGAAGAGCACCAAACACGCTCTTATGGCCCAGCAGTGGCTTCCCTGCTCCTTACCCACAGGAGCTGGGAAGTCAGGTCTACAGGGAAATCTGGGACAGATGAGGACAGCAGTTCCTTCACAGCTCTTCAAGCTGGGAGGCACCAAGTGCCCTTTAGTGTGAGTGGATAGATGGTGGCAGCCCTGGAGAGCAGGTAAGAGATGGTATTGATGGGTGTTACCAGCACCAAGGTCTGCCAGGATCAGAGTGGCACCTGCCCAACACAGCGCTGACCCCTCAAACAATATGGCATCTCTCCTACACTAACTCCCACACTGGCTCCTGGTCCCAAAACAAACTTTCTGCCTCCTTTCTGCAGGTGCCAAGGGGCCTCCAGTCCACCTGACACCGTCCACTCAGGCCGTCCCCACCCCTTTCCACTCCCCTCAAAGTGAGTCCCCGGCTTTGTCCCCTGTGAGGGTCCTCACATTCCCAGCAACCCTCTTACTCTGGCCTGAAGGCTCTTCATCTCTCTCTGTGTTTCTCTCAACTGCGCCAAAAACCTAACAATTACTGAGTGCGGGAAGGGATTATTGAGACATTAACCATCCCAGAGGGGGCTCGGTGTCCAGGAGGCAGGGAGGGCAGCTGGGTGTCCGAGGCTGTGTTATGTGGGACTCCCATGAGGCAGTGTTGGGATGGGGAAGGTTTGAGAACAGCTGAAAGTCGGGGTGGTAGGCTGGGAACAGGGAGCGATACTGGAGCCCAGAGGGGTGTCAGTGCTGGAAGGGGCGTCTGCAGAGGTCTGATGGATACCGGTCAGGTTCAGAGTTGCAGAAACCACAGCACCAAGGGAGTACCCCGTTGCTGGGTGATGGCAGCAGGGGATTGAGTTGGTGAAAGTGTCCACCTCCTGAGCAGGACGGTGAGGGGACCTGGCCCGGGGCAGAGGGACCCCCACATATTTGGCCATGGACTGAGCTGGCTCTGAAGGTGAAGTCTGTTAAAAACGGATGCAGGACGTGAAGGCGGCCTGGGTGTTGTTCTGTGATCTTGGTGTTTGCGTCTCCATAAGGAGCCCACATCCTCTCACTGCCCACCCTCTGCACAGACAGAACGTCCTGGTCACTTCTACCCCAGCCCCGATGTCCTGGGTCATGTCTTCCCCATCTTCCACAGCTGCAAACGGTCACCAAATTCGTCTCCTGGAGAATGAGCGCTGCTTTCCTTGGCTGCCACATTGTCACTATTTGTCCCTGTTTATCTGCTAGGATTTTTACTTCACAGCTCACACCTGGCAGGGGTGGCTGGAATCTTTTTTTTTTTTCTTTTTCCTTTTGATCGGTACCAGGGATTGAACTCACGACAGCCTGCTTGTAAGGCAGGTGCTTATGCCGCTGAGCTAAATCTCCAGCCCGGTGGCTGGAATCTTATTTGTCCACTTTAAACTCTTTCCCTCTTTTCGCTGTTGCATGTAAAAGTGCTCTTCTTGCAGGACGGTTGGGATTTTGCTCGAGGACCCGGCCTATGACCGTGCCCTCCCACCCTGCAGCAGGACTTGCGGCCACGCAGAGTGCAGTGCCTGGGTGCCCTGCAGCTAACCTGGTGTGCTGCTTCTTTCTCTTCCCTGTGCCTCTGCTTAGGATGTGAACCCTTGCCAGGCTGTCAGTGCTGTTCATTTCTGGGGTTTGCACCATCTATCTGAGGTTAATTTCTCCTGTGAGTTCCACCTCAGACATAGTAGGTGTCCTCCCTGCGTGTCCTTTTTCTCCTTCTTCTTAATGAATGTGCTGCCTTTCTTGCCCTGAATACAGGGAACTAGTGATGACTCCAGAGTGATCCCACACCCCGGAAAGCTAGTAGCTCGCCTTCTGTCTGCTCATCCTGACATGGTGATATCTTCCCACCCATCCTTGTGCCTGCTGACTTTCCAGTGACCTTCACTACTGGACAGAGCACTGCATAATGTACTTAGTGCCTTGGGAAGTTTGCTCTGAGGCTGCAGGGACCTGTTAGGCACAGACCAAGGACTCATCCCCACTTGTGGGTGCCCAAGTCCCAAGTGACAAGGTCTTCCCTCTTCCCCAGCCCTGAGCCTCTAGGGCCCCACTGCTCCCTGGTGCTCTGTCCTGGACATGGCCCTAACTCTAACCCAGTGACTCCAGGAGAGTTAGCCACTGTCCCTTGTAACTCCTCAGCTAATTCCCTAGCTCCCAGGAACATCCATGGCTGGAGGAGACCCAAGTCCAGCCAGACCGTGTGTCCCTATGAACACAAGAGGCAGAGAATCAGGTGATGGGAAGTTTATTGATTCTGTGAGGAGCTGACAGGGTGAGGTTCAGGGCAGGTGACAGAGCCAAGGTCCCCAGAGGAAGGGATCAGGGCCGCATAGTGGACATGGTGGGGGCCCTGTCCTCAGAAGAGGCAGGAGCCTGCAGACCTGGGTCAGGATGAGGCTGAGAGGTGGAGTGAGGCACCTGGCCATGGGGTGACCTAAGCCTGTTGGGGGACAAGGCCTTCAGCAGCAGGACTTCTGGCCCAAGGAGAGGCCACAGCAGGCAGGGCGGGGGCAGGCGGGACGGCAGAGCAGGGACACGCAGGAGGATGGGTGGCAGCAGCTGGGCTGGCAGGACGAGGCACAGCAGGAGGAGGAGGGCAGGCAGCAGGCGGGTCTGCACACAGGGCGGCAGAGCAGGGACACGGAGGAGCAGGAGGGCGTGCAGCAGCTGGGCACGCAGCAGGCCGGCTGGCAGGGAGAGCAGGAGCAGCAGGCAGGCTGGCAGCAGGAGGAGGAGGCCCCAGAGCAGACAGGTGTGCAGCACACAGGCTTACAGCACACAGGTGTGCAACAGACAGGTGTGCAGCAGGCAGGTGTGCAACACACAGGCTTACAACAGACAGGTGTGCAGCAGGCAGGTGTGCAGCAGACAGGTGTGCAGCAGGCGGGTGTGCAACAGGCAGGCACACAGCAAGACGGCTGGCAGGAGGAGGAGCAGCAGGCCGGCTGGCAGCTCGACTGCTGGCAGCATGTGGGTGTGCAGGAGCTGGTGCAGCCTGACTGGCAGCATGGGGTGCAGACCAGGCTCAGGCAGGGGGCCGGGGCGCAGCAGCTGGGCTGGCAGCAGCTGGAGGTGCAGCAGGGGGGCTCGCAGCAACTCTCTGGGCAGTCATCCACCTGCCAGGGTTCGGTGCAAGCGCTGGAGCAGACAGACATGGTGGAGGCAGCCATGGTGGGGTTGGGCTGTGGGAGGGTGTGAGTGAGTGTGAGTGTGAGTGTGTGAGGTGCTCTGGGCTCCGGCCTTTTATTCCTTCCCTGTCACCGTGTCCCCAGCTCTGCTTCCTTATCGCTGACCTGTCTTGTTGTCGTCAGAATGTTTGTTTTCAATCTGTGTGGCTTGTGAATTTCCTGCTCTGTCTCCAGGAACAGGAGTGGGGTGACCGTAGCCATGTGGTCTGGAGTGCTGAGCGCTAAGGTGTTAGTAGGCCAGCATCCAGGCCTAGTGCACCCCTGTTCTGATCCTGCAAAGCTCGGTTTGGGCTGTAACCACGCAGCAGCTTCACCCGCCCCAGGCCACCTCCTGGCAGTTGTGCCAGCTTCCGAACCTGAGCTTCCCCACCCCAGCTCTGCTGTGGGTGCCCCTCCCCAGTCTCTGTTAAATTACGCCCACAGTTTGGCACAGATGTGGTCCACAGGCTCCCCTCCCGGTGGATGCCCATGATGGTGTCTCCAAACCCGTCATAGCCTTCTTTCCAGTGGGCATGTTGGTCATGGTTCACCTTTATCGTCGAAACACATCCATGTCTTTGTCAGTACAGAACTAGATGTGCTGTGAGTTGTCACTGGGACTCACTCTGTTACCCTGAACCTGGCAGAGCTGAAGCCTGAATCTCACTAATACTGGGGACAGCCCCCACCCACCAGGCTGTTTCGTGAGACACAGGAGGACCCTGTGGCCACCTACTGCACCTGGTGTAACCTGCCGAGGCGGTCAGAAGCAGGGGTGCATCCCCACGGTCTTCTGCAGCTCCCTGCTTGGCCGTGGCATCAACCCCCAAAGTGGGTCCCTGAAAGAGCAGGAGCAGAGACTGCAGCGTGGACCAGCCACACAGACAGTGGCCCCAGACCGGGGAGGCCCAGTGCTGCCGCTCACACCTGTGCCCAGCACTGCAGAGGACACAAGGGCCACAGCAGGGAGGAGGGACTCAGGCAGAGAAGCTTCCACACCATCCCTGTGGCCCGGGGAGGGGAGAGCTCAGGCCCCAGTTAGGGAGATACTCAGCCCTGCCTGGTGTGGCTCCTGCTGTGCTGAGCTAAGGACAGTGCATTGGTCATCACTGGCCTTCTTCCGGGGGGCTCTGTGCTCTTCTGATTAGAGTCTCTGCTGCTCCCTGCTTACACTCTCCTCGCCTCCCACATGAGAGGCATCCTGAGGGCCACACACCGCCTCTTTCTCCATCTGATCTGCAGGCGCCCAAAGTGGTGGTGACACCCAGTAGATGCTGACAAAAATAGATTGAAAAGAATGAATCTTTTTTGGTAAGGAAATTATTGAGGTGTAAATTAAAAAAAAAACTTTGTCTTTTGGTCTTTTTTTGGGACAGGGTCTTGCTATACAGTGTAGGCTAACCTTGAACTCTCTTTGTAGCCCATGCTGGTTTCCAGCTTACAAGGATCCTCCTGCCTCAGGCTCTTGCGCTCTGGGATTTCAGGCATGCCCTTCCACAACAGGGTGAAGTTTGGGTTCTGAAAATGATTATTGGGGCCACCCTTCCTCATGCAGTGTGAACTGCTCTGCCACACTGAGCTC